>NC_057813.1:533822840-533839281 GCF_018294505.1 Triticum aestivum | reverse complement strand
GAAATGCCACAGTCGGACGTCGGGGCGACATCACAGAAAGGGCTTTAAAAGAAATGCCACAGTCGGACGTCGGGGCGACATCATAGAAAGGGCTTTAAAAGAAATGCCACAGTCAGACGTCGGGGCGACATCACAGAAAGGGCTCTTATTCTCAAGGAAATAATACTCATAATAAATGTTCAATTCATGAGAATAAACGGGTTAGTCCATCCACAGGAATAATCATTTAGCCGGACTTAGCACTCATGCGATTCACCGGAGTCTCTGTCATCAAAACTGACATTTGATCAGGATAAGATAATATCGATCTAGGACATGGAATAGATGATTTGGAGGAATATATGACTCTGCAGAGTTTGTACAAAATTATTCCCACAGCCAATGGATTTCCGTAGTCATGAAGGACTAGTTCCGTTTACGGTATTTCGGAAGAAAACACAGCTAACCAGTACACACCCATCCTACCTCTCGATGCTAGGAATCACCCTAGACATCGTCCAAGAAAAACTTTTGAGACGGGGAGATCACAATCTCGAATAGCATGGGATCAAATTTATATATGCGCGCTCTAAGGGGTGCCCCCCTCTCGGTCCCAACCGGAAACACCCATGCCCCCTGACCAGATGACTGGCTTTAATACAGGGCCATGGAACCATCATCACGGCCTCTCCTTCTGGTGTGTACCAGAAAAGCGGTTTGCAACTTACTAAACCATATTCCTTGCGGAAAACATGTGGTAGTACAGGGAAGGAAATGAGAGGAACTGGATCGATACGGTTTGACACTGAAGTCACATAGTCTGGCATAAGACTGGCATGCTACGACACTGCCATCTTACCCATCCTCATGCCAACACATGGCCATTCATAGTCACATCCATCCACTTATGGATCATCGAGCTCACTTACCTCAATATTGCATAAAATAACGTTCATCGATATGCTCCTCAACATGTCATGAAACTAACTAAATGCAAAACATGCCAAGACACTCATCATATCAAAAGTTCAAACATGCTTGCCTGGTTCAGAGTAGTCGGAGACTAGCTCGGTGAAGTTCGCGGCTCCGTCACCTCCTTCGGTATCTACGGTATAAAGAAAAATATATGCGCTATCGTAAATACCATGGAGAGCACAAAAAGTATTCCAAATATTTTTCAAATAAATCTGATAAAAAACTAGACAAAATTTTAAAGAGAACAGAAAAAGAATCAATCAAAAATACTTTTCTGTTTAAAAGTTATAAGGGTTTTTGTCCAGGGACTCATCTGTAATGAAACAGAAGATTTCCAGGGGCTAGCTTATAAAAACAGAAAACGCTTCGGCAGAAACTACGCCAGCCCAAAGGGAAAGCGCATTTGGCAGAAGGCGTTTTCAGAAAACGCTTCGTTTAGAAAGGACAGAGAGGCTGACAGCGGGTCCCGCCTATCAGGTTTGAACTTTCAAAAAGGGGGAAACGAAGCTCGTCGGCGCCCGAGAGCCCCGGTGGTCGCCGGCGGCGATCCACGGCGAGGCAGGGGGATCGGAGGGTACCTCCGAGTTCAGGGCGCCATTCCGCGTCGGTTGGTGGTGGTGGTGGTCGCCGTCGAGTAACACGTCGACGGCGAGCCTGGCTCCGGCGGACGGCGGCTCGGGTGGTTGCGGACTTCGTCGGAGAGAGCTGTGAAGATCAAATTGAAGAGGGGGTTAGGCTTCTGGTAGCTAGAGGGGGTAACGGACGGGGTTTGAGCGCCGGAGACGGCCTCACCGGAGCGAATCGAGCTGGTGGCCGAGGCGGAGCGAGGCGGCCGGAGTCGAGGGAGAAGGGCCCGTCGAGGCTCTTCTAGTTGCTAGTTGGGGTCCAGTGAGGTGGTGGAGGTGTGTGGGGGCGAGAGGGAGCTTAGGGGCGCTATATATAGCCGGCCCGAGGCGGTTGCCGCGAACTGGATAAGTCCGGCGAGTGATTACGGCGGCGCTATGGTTGGGCAGTGGGATTAGGGGCTTGGGCAACGCCGTTGAGGCCCACCGGTTCCATTTAGGTGCTAATCGGCCTGGGATTTGGTACTAGGGGCGAGTTCGACAGAACGGGACGGCGCGGGCCCATCGGCGGCAGTGAGCACGTACCGTGCTTGCCGGGCCACGGCGACGGTGCCACGGGCGTGCACTGGCATGCATGAGGCCAGGCGGAGAGCAGAGGGGCGTTGGGCGGCGCCGAACGGCGTTGAGCCGCCGTTCCGTCCCCTGTCGGCCGCCACGGGAGGTCCCGACGCCGCAGAAGACGCCGGCGAGGGCGGGCCAGCGTGCCACCGACGCTAGGAAGAGGCCAAGTGCGCGTGTGGTGCTCCAGACAGTAGGAAGAGGCGGCGAGGAACGTGCCAAGTGCACTGTGAACGCGTGAGTGAAGCTGACGAACGAAAAATGACACTGAAGTTTGAATTTTCTGAATTTGCAAAGGAACAGTGCAGCTCAAGTGTTCGACAGAATGTTTTAGGCCTCTCGGGATTTTTCCTTGAGCTGATTTTTGGTGGAGTGGCTTCTCATTGCTCCAGTAGGCTGCATGATTTTTGGTGGAATTTTTGGACGAATGTAGATATGAATTTCATCAAATTTGGCAAATCTGGTCCAAACTTGCAGAGACTGAATTTTGAAAAATTTGAAAAGAGGAGGAGTGGATCAAGATGGTTCTGGGTTGTGGTTACAAAGGACTATCCAGGAGAGTTGGTTTGGGATAAAAACTCAAATGCAAAGTGGTACTTGCTTTGAAAATCACTAAGGCTCAAAATAATTTACAGAATTGATTTGAGAGGAAAAATAATTAGAATAAAATCCAAAACTTGCTTGGATTAGTTGGGACAGAGAACTTAGGCTGATTACAAGGAGTAGGGGAGGTTTTGGAGGGGTTTTACCACATGGGCAAAAATGCCAAGTCATGGGTGGTTTCCAAGATATGAAAATCCCCAAATTTTCATAGAGTTTCTTTTTAAAAGAAAAACAAATTAAACTCCCAAAATAATTTGAGAGGGAACCAACAGAGAAGAAGTTTCAAAAGATCAAACACCACATTTTGAAGAAAAAAATAAAAAATCCTTGCCAAAGAAAAGAAAGTTTTTTTTAAGAGGAAGGATTTTCTGGAACAAAAATTTTTAAATGGCCTCTTTTCAAAAACCACAAAGTTTTTGATAAAAACCAAATTAAAATTTTGGAGTGTCACAGAAACTCCCTGGAGCAGCAAGTGGAGCTGCGTCAGGCGGCTCTTGTGTCGCTGAAGGGGGCCGCCGTCGACCAGGCGGAGCTCCAGAGACGTGAGGAGGCGCTGGCGCTGGAGGCCGCCAAGCGAACCCTTGATCTTGAGCGGTTGGAGACGAGGGAGCACCTGGTGGCACTGGCGGAGGACGATGTTACCGGGCGGGAAGCCCGAGTCCAAGAGGAGGTTGACCGTCGCATGGTGGAGGCTCGCTCGAATCTTGAACGCGAGTACGGAGAAAGGATGGAGCTGATTAGGGTCGAAGCGGGGGGCAGGACCGCCACCCTTAAGGCCAAGCTGGATGAAGTGACGCGGCGTGCGGACGCTTCCGGGGCTGCCCTTGGCGCTGCGCAGGTGGAGCTGGCTTCCTCCAGCGCCGAGGTGCTCCTTCTTCATCAGAGGGTTGATGAGGCTGAGGTCGTTGCGCGGCGGAACAAGGACGAGATACGTCAGTGGCAGACCCTGGAGCACATGCATGGCCCCATGCTTCGCGCGCTCCGGGAAAGGGCTAACGCAGCCTTGGGCAACATCTGTGAGGCGGCCGTTCGGGAGCCCCATGCTGTTAACTACGCCGGCAACCTTCAGTTCTTCACTAATGTGGTGACGCAGCTGGAGACTCGGTCGGGCAGGGCCGACAGGCTGGTGGAGGAGAGGAGTTGTGCCCTGCTTGGACGTGCTTTCTCTCGTGTCTTCAGTTATCTTCAGGATAGAGACCCCCACTTTGACTTCGACGCCGCCATCGCACCAGTACCCATGGCCATCCGGGGCAATCTTGCGCATTGGGTGGAAGACAACGTGGACGCCCTTGTTAGGGCCTTCACCACCGACGACGACGGCGTGGTCGTAGCTGTCGACGAGGGCGGTGTGGTGAATAATCCGGATGCCGATGACGGCGACGTAGCGAATGATGGCGAGGCCAGCGACGCCAGTGATGACTCCGGAGGTGCCCCTGAAGATGCATTGGGAGATTTATCCGATTGATCGCACGTCATTCCTGCGGTTTACCCTGTGTTGAGAGAGTTCGGGCTTGGCCCTGAAGGTCGTAAGAGCATTTTGGGAGGGGGAGCCCCCCGTGTAAAAACTTGCAGTTAGCGTATTTGTAGACATGATGTCGCATGCATGCTTATGCCGAGCGATTGGCCTCGTGATGAGTCAGTTAACTTGTTTACCTTCGACCCGCGTGGGTCCTGAGCGAGCCCACTGATCCTGTAATGAGAACCTCCTAAGAGGGCGCGGCGATAGCGGTTCAGACCGCGTACATGCCTGGCTCGGCCCGGCTCGCGAGGGGCTCGTGAGGGGAGGCAGCTGATGCTAGCTTTGGACGCAAAGCCAAAACCAGAACGCGAGAGATTGCTCGAACGAGACTAAAACACCCCTTCCCCGAACACATGCAAGTCTCAAGCTCAAATCCAACTTAAATTCAAACCAGGGAAATTGACAACCAAGAGAAAGGCAAAAAAGCAAAAAAGGCCGCGTCCGGCACCTAGACTAGTCTTCGACGTCTTCTCACCAGCGCGGAGCTAAGTGCTGCCACTGGCGTGGGCGGGAGCCCCCGAGGCCCAAGGGCGGCTCTCCGTAGACTCCGGGGCGTGTACAGCCCCACTCATTATTACGTGAGAGTGTCACGGGGTGGCAAGCTTCACAGGCACTGGGCCTTCTTCACAGGTACCGGCCTTGCATCATATCGCCAGATGAGGGCCCCACCTTGTGCCACACTCTATTGCCATCGATGATGGCCGGAGACCAAGGACGCTGCCGATGGGATAGAGCGGTCGCCAGCGGTTCCCCTGACGATCACGGGTCCTCTGCCGGGGGCAGGCCCTGGGGCACCTCCCCGGCAGAGGGCCTACCTCCTGAGGACGCCTTGCTTCGAGCGCCGCGGGGGTGAGGCCGGATCTCGGCCCCTCTCCGGAAGCCCCCGGTGCCCTTCTCCTGAGGGGTAGGAAACTGCCAGATTGGGCAGCCATCTGCCGCGGCGACCTGTACCTCCTGTGACCCATGGTTAGCGTAAGCTTGCTCCTGAGAAATTAGCGATACCCAATAGTCGCTGCCACCAGCGCGATCGTCGAGGCTCTCCTGGGGTTCCCGAAAGAGCTCAGCTTCCGGCGTCTCCTCCCCCCAGCATGGGCCAAGGAACGAGCCATGGTCTTCTTCCAGCGCGCGTCCTTGATCTACCATGTGGGGCACGTAAGCTTCCGAGGCTGCCGCCCCGACAGCCTCGTCATAGTGCCACATGTGCCACGCAGTCCTGCTCGAAGTGCTGCCTTGGGGGTGGTAGCGTGGCGGCCCTCCAGAGACGTGGGCTGCAGTGAATGCCCCTTCACTGATTGGAGGCAGAGCCGGTACTTCCAGTCGCCCGGCGCTGACCGCCAGGCTAGCACTGGGGAGGCCTTGCGATCTGCCCGGAGCTGCGCGGGCGCGTATGGGGCCTCCATGCGGTCCGCCCTGGACCTGGGGCGGCAGCTGGGCGCAGAAGGGATGAGCCCCCGAGTCGGCGGAGCCCAGGAACTCTTCCACCCGCTCCAGTAGCACATCGTGGCCCCCCTCCAGCAGCCTGCATCGTAGTAGTTCTCGAGCCACCGTGAGCGCGGCCCTTGAGTTCGCCTGCTCCCGTCGGATGTACGGCACTGTGGTTGCGGTGTGGCTTGAAGCCCTTGCTGCTGACCGCACCTGCCGCGGCGTGAGAGCTGGTGACGCCTGGCCGCGTCGCCCACGCCCGCAGCGCCCTGCGGACCGCGGGCTGCCTAGGGCACAAGGTTGAGGTCGCCCTGGGCGGGCGGCTCGGTGCGGGCAGGCCAGGCCGCCCATGGGTCGGGGTTGCCCGTTGGGTTGCCGGACATTATGATGACGATGCGACGGAACGCGAGGCGGCGGAAGGAAGATTCTGGCGCACCCCTACCTGGCGCGCCAAATGTCGGATTTCGGGTTCCGGTAGACCCTTAAGGTTCAAACTCTGGGGTGCGCGCGGAGATCACTCCCCCTACCAGCTCATGTCTCATCGCCTCGCAAAGGATCTAGGCTACACGAAGAACAACACAAGGGACGCAAGGTTTATACTAGTTCGGGCCACCATTGTGGTGTAATACCCTACTCTAGTTTGTGGTGTGGTGGATTGCCTTAGGGGCCGATGATGAACAATACAAAGGAAGAACCACCTCGCGAGGGGAGGAGTTCTTGTGTGGTGGTTCTGGCTAAGGTTCGGTTGGTCGACCCCCTGCCTTGAGAGTGGCTAGTCCTATTTATAGAGCGAGGCCTTGGTCCTCTTCCCAAATATTGAGCGGGAAGGGCGCCAACAATTGGCCATTTTGAAGGGGAACATCTAGTACACTTATCCTGACTAAAGTTGGTCCTCGCCTGCCAAAGGCTCAGATGATGACGCCGGCTTGGGCTCCATGATGACTTCCATCCTGCCATTCTGCTGGTCTTGATCTTGTTGCACCGAAATGGTTGTCTTTGCTTGATACCCTTGCCTGCGCTTGCCCCCTTTGCACCAAAGAGGAAACAAGGACACTGCGCAGGCCGGCGCCCGCCTGGCTTCGGTCGTCATGGCTTGCGTCACGGGCACCTTGTGAGGTACCCCGCCTTGAACTCTCCGCCTCCTCGCGAGCCAGTCTGACGAGGCTGCGCCTGAGGAAGCTTCATATCGTCCGCCCCGCGAGGGTCTTGAGCTTGTGTTGACGAAGGTGGGACGTACTGGGCCACTCCTTGAGCCACGCTGCAGGCCGCAGGCAGGCAAGTCTGGGTACCCCCATTCCCAAAACACTGACAATGGATAATACAATGAAAGAGTATGAGCACCGACGACAAGAATAGTGTGTGAACATGAATGTAAAGTCGGTGAGAAATACGTACTCCCCCAAGCTTAGGCTTTTGGCTTAAGTTGGTCTATTGCCACGGACCGCGGCTACTCTCCCCGGTGTACTGAGGGGTGTAATCAGGATACCACTGGCTGGCCGTCTCTTACGGATCCCATTGGTAAGATGATGCTCGATAAGGGTCCAGTGCAGGTTCTGGCTCAGGCTCAGGTTCTGGAGTGAATGCTTGGCCTCGATGAGCGTACACTACTTCCGGCGTGACAAGAAAATTATCTGCAATCAAATCAAACAACAGAGGCGCGGGCAAAATAATAGTCTCATTGTGTTTCTTATTAAATCTCACGTTATACAAGAGCATCTTATCTTCGTTGTCAACAATGAACTCATGTGCTACCATACTCTTGTAATCTAAAATGTAAGGAGGAAATTTTGTCTCCTCTTTCTCATGGTGCCTAATAGGTATCTCAAAATGTCTAACATGACGTGCAGCATAGATACCTCCAAAGATGGGGCCTTTTATACGATTCAGGCTTAGCCATTTAGCAATAACGGCACCCATACTAAAACTATTATCTCCAAACAAGGCATGGTGAAGAATGATAATATCAGGAACATCGAAGTTTTCACTATTTCCACGACCAATCAAGCATTTACTAGCAAATATGGCAAAGTAGCGTAAAACAGGAAAGTGTATGCTAGAGATTCTCGCATCGGAACCCTTCTTTGGATCCCCTACAGTGATAGTGTTAACAAAGCCAACCACATCTTTACGATGTGGTTCCTTTTCCCTCAAAGGGTATCCTACATACAGCGCAAAAATTACGTAAAGACATTTCCCTGAATTCATCATATAAATGAAATGATACTGAAGGCGGTGAATTCTTAGGATAATAATAAAAGTTTTGCACGAAAGTATTGGTTAGTAAGAGATACTGATCGATCCGGTCGTGGAGGAAATCGGTGAGGCCTGCATTCTCGATCAAAGAATAAAAGTCTTCATAAATTCCAGCTTCTCGCAAGAAATTATCGAATGGCCATTCACACGGTCGTATTTCCGCTATGCGAGGAAGATTATATTTGGCCTTTTCCTTCTCTTTAGCTTGTTTTTCCTGGGAGCCTTGGCTAGAAGAGCCCCTCAAAAATTTCCTTAACATTTTCTGAAAATATCTGAAATTTTAGTAACTTAAAAATAAAAGTGAATAAAACTAAACAAGATAGGTAGCAACTACTCCTACAAATGCCTAGAGCCTATATCATGCTTTAGAATTACTTGGGACCTCATAAATTTGACATGCAAGCTCAAGAACAGGGTCACCTATGCAGTAAAAATTTGCAATGAATAAAGCACTAGAACAAAAACTAATTGGACCAATGGAGGAATCACATACCAAGCAACAATCTCCCAAAGCAGTTCTGTGAATGGAGCTTTGAGCAAGGAGATCAAAAATCGCAGCAAGATGAGCTAGAACTCGTCCTTGAGCTGGATGGGGATTTTTTGGGAAGAAGAAGGAGTGTGTGGGTGCTGGCATAAGTGTAGGGGGGCCACCAAGGGCCCAAGAGATAGGGGTGCGCCCAGGGGGTGTGGGCGCGCCCTCCACCCTCGTGGCCAGGTGCTTGCCCCTCCTGCAGTGTTTTTAGTGCCAAAAATCCTCAAATGTTCCACAAAAAATCATACTAAATTTGCAGGGCATTTGGAGCACTTTTATTTTTGGGATATTTTTTTATTGCACAGATAATTCAGAAAACAGACGGATAGTACTATTTTTTCTTTATTTATTCTAAATAACAGAAAGTAAAAAGAGGGTACAGAAGGTTGTGCCTTCTAGTTTCATCCATCTCATGATCATCAAAATGAATCCCCTAACAAGGTTGATCAAGTCTTGTTAACAAACTCATTCCGAATAACATGGAACCGGAGAAATTTTGAATAACACTAAGTTACCTCAACAGGGATATGAACATCCCCAACAATAAGAATATCATATTTTTTTTCTTGACAGTAGGAAGAGGTAATTCAAAATCTCCAATAATGATAGTTGGAACTTTTCCAATAGAATTGATGCTATGAACTTGAGATTGTTTCCTCGGAAACTGTACCATATGCTCATTACCATTAACATGAAAAGTGGCATTGCCTTTGTTGCAATCAATAACAGCCCCAGCAATATTCAAAAAGGGTCTACCAAGGATAATCGACATACTATCATCCTCGAGAATATCAAGAATAACAAAGTCTGTTAAGATGACATTTGCAACCACAACAGGCACATCCTCACAAATATCAACAGGTATAGCAGTTGATTTATCGGCCATTTGCAAAGATATTTCAGTAGGTGTCAACTTATTCAATTCAAGTCTACGATATAAAGAGAGAGGCATAACACTAACACCGGCTCCAAGATCACATAAAGTAGTTCTGACATAATTTCTTTTAATGGAGCATGGTATAGTTGGTACCCCCGGATCTCCAAGTTTCTTTGGTATTCCACCCTTAAAAGTATAATTAGCAAGCATGGTGGAAATTTCAGCTTCCGGTATCTTTCTTTTATTTGTAATGATATCCTTCATATTTAGCATAACGATTTACTTTAAGCATATCAGTTAAGCGCATACGTAAGAAGATAGGTCTAATCATTTCAGCAAAGCGCTCAAAATCCTCATCATCTTTTTTCTTGGATGGTTTAGGAGGAAAGGGCATGGGTCTCTGAACCCATAGTTCTCTTTCTCTACCGTGCTTCCTAGCAACAAAATCTCTCTTATCATAACATTGATTCTTTGATTGTGGGTTATCAAGATCAACTACAGGTTCAATCTCTACTTCATTTTTTTGCAAGGTTGTGCATCAACATGAACATTATCATTAACATTATCACTAGGTTCATGTTCATCACCTGATTGTGTTTCAGCATCAGAAACAAAAATATCATTGGGATTCTCAAGTGTGTCTACAATAGGTTCACTAGAAGCATGCAAAGTTCTATCGTTTTTCTTTTTCTTCTTTTTAGAAGAACTAGGTGCATCTAAATTATTTCTCTAGGAATCTTGCTCGATCCTCTTAGGGTGGCCTTGAGGATACAAAGGTTCCTGAGTCATTCTACCAGTTCTAGTAGCCACTCTAATAGCTAAGTCAGGTTTATTATTAAATTCATCGAGCAAATCATTTTGAGCTTTAACTACTTGCTCAGCTTGAGTAGCAACCATAGAAGCATATTTGCTAATGAGTTTAAGTTCACCTTTAACTCTAGCCATATAATCACTCAAACGTCCTATCTCGAAAGCATTATTCTTTAATTATCTACCAACATAAGCATTAAAACTTTCTTGTCTAGACATAAAGTCATCAAATTCATCGAAGCAGGGGCTATGAAATTTAGTAGAGGGAATTTCAACTTTATCATATCTATAGAGAGAATTTACCTTTACTACCTGTGTCGGGTTATCAAGACAATGTGGTTCTTCGACAGGTGGTATATTAAGACCATGTATTTCTTCAATAGGTGGTAAATTATTAACATCTTCAGCTTTTATACCTTTTTCTTTCATTGATTTCTTTGCCTCTTATATATCTTCAGGACTGAGAAATAGAACACCTCTCTTCTTCAGAGTGGGTTTAGGAATAGGCTCAGGAGTTGGCTCAATTGGTTCAGGAATTGCCTCAGGAATTGGCTCAGGAAGAGTCCAATTATTTTCATTAGTCAACATGTTATTCAATAGTAATTCAGCTTCGACGACTGTTCTTTCCCTGAAAACACAACCAGCACAACTATCCAAGTAGTCCTTGGAAGCATCGGTTAGTCCATTATAAAAGATATCAAGTATTTCATTTTTCTTAAGAGGATGATCAGGCAAAGCATTAAGTAATCGGAGAAGCCTCCCCCAAGCTTGTGGGAGACTCTCTTCTCTGATTTGCACAAAATTATATATTTCCCGCAAGGCAGCTTGTTTCTTATGAGCAGGGAAATATTTAGCAGAGAAGTAATAAATCATATCCTGGGGACTACGCACACAACCAGGATCAAGAGAATTAAACCAAGTCTTAGCATCACCCTTTAATGAGAACGGAAATATCTTAAGGATATAATAATAGTGGGACTTCTCATCATTAGTAAACAGGGTGGCTATATCATTTAACTTGGTAAGATGTGCCACAACAGTTTCAGATTCAAGGCCATAAAAAGGTTCAGATTCAACCAAAGTAATAATCTCAGGATCAACAGAGAATTCATAATCCTTATCAGTAACACAAATAGGTGAAGTAGCAAAAGCAGGGTCAGGTTTCATTCTAGCATTAAGAGGCTGCTACTTCCATTTAGCTAATAACTTTTTAAAATCATATCTATCTTTACAAGAAAAGATAGCTCTAGCAGCTTCCCCTTCCATAACATAACCGTCAGGAACAACAGGTAATTCATAATCAGGGGGAGAACTTTCATCATCACTATCATCAATAATAGCATCTTCAATAATTTCATTCTCTCTAACCCTAGCAAGTTGTTCATCAAGAAATTCACCTAATGGCAAAGTGGTATCACGCACAGAAGTAGTTTCATCATAAGTATTATGCATAGCAGAAGTGGCATCATCAATAACATGCGACATATCAGAATTCATAGCAGTAGCAGGTTTAGGTCTCACAAGCTTACTAATAACAGAAGGAGAATCTAGTGCAGAGCTAGATGGCAGTTCCTTACCTCCCCTCGTAGTTGAGGGCAAAATCTTGGTTCTTTTGTCTTTCAAGTTCCTCATACTGATCAACATATATAAATCCCAAGTGACTCAAAGAATAGAGCTATGCTCCCCAGCAATGGCGCCAGAAATTAGTCTTGATAACCCACAAGTATAGGGGATCGCAACAGCTTTCGAGGGTAAAGTATTCAACCCAAATTTATTGATTCGACACAAGGGGAGCCAAAGAATATTTTTAAGTATTAGCAGTTGAGTTCTCAATTCCACCACACCTGGATAACTTAGTATCCTAAGGAAAGTATTTAGTAGCAAAGTGGTATGATAATAAAGGTAACAGTGGCAAAAGTAAAGATAATAGTTTTGTAGTAATTGTAATAGTAGCAACGGTAAAGTAAATAAGCGAAACACAAGATGTGAAAAGCTCGTAGGCATTGGATCAGTGATGGATAATTATGTCGGATGCGATTCCTCATGTAATAGCTATAACATAGGGTGACACAGAACTAGTTCCAATTCATCAATGTAATGTAGGCATGTATTCCGAATATAGTCATACATGCTTATGGAAAATAACTTGCATGACATCTTTTGTCCTACCCTCCTGTGGCAGCGGGGTCCTAGCGGAAACTAAGGGATATTAAGGCCTCCTTTTAATAGAGAACTAGACCAAAGCATTAACACATAGTGAATACATGAACTCCTCAAACTACGGTCATCACCGAGAAGTATCCCCATTATTGTCACTTCGGGGTTGTCGGATCATAACACATAATAGGTGACTATAAACTTGCAAGATAGGATCAAGAACACACATATATTCATGAAAACATAATAGGTTCAGATCTGAAATCATGGCACTCGGGCCCTAGTGACAAGCATTAAGCATAGCAAAGTCATAGCAACATCAATCTCAGAACATAGTGGATACTAGGGATCAAACCCTAACAAAACTAACTTGATTACATGGTAAATATCATCCAACCCATCACCGTCCAGCAAGCCTACAATGGAATTACTCACGCACGATGGTGAGCATCATGAAATTGGTGATGGAGGATTGTTGATGATGACGACAGCGATGAATCCCCCTCTCCGGAGCCCCGAACGGACTCCAGATCAGCCCTCCCGAGAGAGATTAGGGCTTGGCGGCGGCTCCGTATTGTAAAACGCGATGAAACTTTCTCTCTGATTTTTTTCTCCATGAAACGGAATATATGGAGTTGGAGTTGAGGTCGGTGGAGCCTCAGGGGGCCCACCAGATAGGGGGCGCGCCCCCACCCTCGTGGACAGGGTGTGGGCCCCCTAGTCTTGATTCTTTCGCCAGTATTTTTTATATTTTCCAAAACTTTCCTCCGTGGATTTTCAGGTCATTGCGAGAATTTTTGTTTTCTACACATAAAACAACATCATGGCAGTTCTGCTAAAAACAGTGTCAGTCCGGGTTAGTTTCATTCAAATCATGCAAGTTAGGGTCCAAAACAAGGGCAAAAGTGTTTGGAAAAGTAGATACGTGTGATACGTATCAACTCCCCCAAGCTTAAACCTTTGCTTGTCCTCAAGCAATTCAGTTGATAAACTGAAAGTGATAAAGAAAAACTTTTACAAACTCTATTTGCTCTTGTTGTTCTAAACATGCAAAGCCAGCATTCAGGTTTCAGCAAATATTATGAACTAACCATACTCACAATAACACCTTGGTCTCACAATTACTCATATCAATGGCATAATCAGCTAACGAGCCATAATAATAAAACTCGGATGACAACACTTTCTCAAAACAATCATAACATGATATAAGAAAATGGTATCTCGCTAGCCCTTTCTGAGACCCAAAACATAAATGCAGAGCACCTTTAAAGATCAAGGACTGACTAGACATTGTAATTCGTGGTAAAAGAGATCCAGTCAAGTCATACCCAATATAAACCAATAGTAATGAATGCAAATGATAGTGTACTCTCCAGTGGGTGCTTTTTAATAAGAGAGATGATGACTCAACCTAAAAGTGAATAGATAGGCCCTTCGCAGAGGGAAGCAGGGATTTGTAGAGGTGCGAGAGCTCGATTTTAAAATAGAGATTGAATAACATTTTTGAGCGGCATACTTTCACTGTCAACACAACAACTATGAGATGGTTGTATCTTCCATACTACATGCATTATAAGCAGTTCCCAAACAGAATGGTAAAAGTTTATACTCCCCCACCACCAACAAGCATCAATCCATGGCTTGCTCGTAACAACAAGTGCCTCCAACTAACAACAGCCCTGGGGGAGTTTTGTTTAATTATATTGATTTGCTTTGATCTTTTTGGACATTGGGACTGGGCATCCCGGTTACCAGCCCTTTCTCGTGAATGAGGAGCGGAGTCCACTCCTCTTGAGAATAACCCACCTAGCATGGAAGATATAGGCAGCCCTAGTCGAAACATGAGCTGCTCGAGCATACAAAACAGAATTTCATTTGAAGGTTTGGAGTTTGGCACATACCAATTTACTTGTAACGACAGGTAAATACCGCATATAGGAAGGTATGGTGGACTCATTGGAATAACTTTGGGGTTTAAGGAGTTTGGATGCACAAGCAGTATTCTCGCTTAGTACAGGTGAATGCTTGTAGAAGACTGGGAAGCGACCAATTGAGAGAGCGACAACAGTCATAAACATGCATTAAAATTAATTCACACCGAGTACAAGCATGAGTAGGATATAATCTACCATGAACATAAATATCATGAAGGCTATGTTGATTTGTTTCAACTACATGCGTGAACATGTGCCAAGTTGAGTTGTTCAATTCATTCAAAGGAGGATACCATCCCATCATACCACATCATAATCATTTTAATAGCATGTTGGCACGCAAGGTAAAACAATTATAACTCATAGCTAATCAAGCATGGCACAAGCAACTATAATCTCTAAATGTCATTGCAAATATGTTTACTTCATAATAAGCTGAACTAGGAACGATGAACTCATCATATTTACAAAAACATGAGAGGTTCAGTTCATACGAGCTTTTCTCATCTCCACCAGTCCATCATATATCGTCATTATTGCCTTTCACTTGCACGACCGAACGATGTGTATAATAATAATAGTGCACGTGCATTGGACTAAGCTAGAATCTGCAAGCATTCAACTCAAGAGAGAAGACAAGGTAATATGGGCTCTAAGTTGAATAAACAATCGTGCATATGAGAGCCACTAAAAAAATTTAATATGGTCTTCTACTCTCGACCCTCAAAGGAAAGAAAAGAAAATATAACTATATACACGGGAAAGCTCCCAACAAGTAAGAAGAAGAACGAGAAATCTTTTTGGGTTTTCATTTTAATTTGGAACAATTGTATTGGTGCCCCTAGTTGGGTCACGCTCGACTTATTTGCCCCTAGTTTTTCAACAATTGCGGTTTTGCCCAGCTCACTTCACTCGCCTTGTGTTTTTGCCCTTCCGGGGCGGTTCCAACCAATGAGCAGTCGCCACGTGGCAAACCGTGATTGGTCGGAACCGCCCCGGAAGGGCAAAAACACAAGGCGGGTGAAGGAGCTGGGCAAAACTGCAATTGTTGAAAAACTAGGGGCAAATCAGTCGAGCGTGACCCAACTAGGGGCACGAATGCAAAAATCCCTTTTAATTTCTACTACAAGCATGGAAATTAAACTAACTAATTTTTTTGGTTTTTCTTAAGGTTTATCAAACACACATGAAGAAAGCTAGAAAAAGAAAATTAAACTACCATGGATAATACAATGAAAGAGTATGAGCACCGACGACTAGAATAGTGTGCGAACATGAATGTAAAGTCGGTGAGAAATACGTACTCCCCCAAGCTTAGGCTTTTGGCCTAAGTTGGTCTATTGCCATGGACCGTGGCTACTCTCCCCGGTGTACTGAGGGGTGTAATCAGGATACCACTGGCTGGCCGTCTCTTCCGGCTCAGGCTCAGGTTCTAGAGTGAATGCTTGGCCTCGATGAGCGTACACTGCTTCTGGCGTGACAAGAAAATTATCTGCAATCAAATCAAACAACAGAGGCGCAGGCAAAATAATAGTCTCATTGTGTTTCTTATTAAATCTCAGGTTATACAAAAGCATCTTATCTTCGTTGTCAACAATGAACTCATGTGCTACCATACTCTTGTAATCTAAAATGTAAGGAGGCAATTTTGTCTCCTCACTACAAAAAAAAGACACATCCGTGACATTTTGGGCCGAACGAAATTTTTTTCTGTCATACATATGACACTTCTATGACGACAATTGTGACAAAACCAGGTATCATCATAGATGTGGTGGGCTCCTACTTCTATGACAAAAAATCATGACAGAAAATGGGCTTCTCATCCTGGGCGGGCCGAAGACGCAGCTGCATGACATTCTTTGGGCCGTCCATGACAGAAAAAACCATGGTAGAAGCGAGGGGGAGGAAAATTTCGGGGAGTTGCCGGTTACGGTGGGAGGTCGGGGGTGGAGTGATATGCGTTTCTTTCATACGTACACGCGTGTGTGCGAGGCGTTGGCTCTAACTGAACCCAAGCGAGGCGTTGGGCTCTAACTGAACCCGAGCGATTGCACGGCAGGCTGCGCGTTACTAAACCCGAGCGATTGATCGGTGGCTGTTAACTGAACCTGATGGAGCGATTCCTTCGCTAGTGCTGCTAACTGAAGCCGATCGATGATGCCTCTAGGATGAACAGTGAGCGTTGTGGGGGGG
>NC_057813.1:533802195-533822380 GCF_018294505.1 Triticum aestivum | reverse complement strand
GGTGGAGTAGCGCACGATGGAGGCTGGATGAACAGGAGCCCGTGGAGGCTGGAGGAGGTCGACGGTAGCCCGTGGAGGCTAGAGGAGGTCGGCGGTGGAGATGAATAGTATCCCGTGGAGTCCCGTTTTGCGGTATGTTGCACCCCTCCCGATGAACAGGACCCCCGTTTCGACCATAGGAGGTCGGTTTCGTCCGTTTTGCGGTACGCCACACCCCTCCCGATCAACAGGACCCCCGTTTCGACCGTAGGAGGTCTGTTTCCTCCGTTTTGCGGTACGCCACACCCCTCCCGATCAACAGGACCCCCGTTTCGACCGTAGGAGGTCCGTTTCCTCCATTTTACGGTACTCCAGGCCCCTCCCGATCAGCAGGACCCCGTTTCGAACATGGCCGGTCGAACACAAGGCCGTTTCCTCCGTTGTGCGGTATGCCAGGCCTCGTTTCCATCGCATGTTCCGTCCAAGCCCTCCCAATGAACACAACCACGCATTCCGTTCCGACCCAGTCGGTTGGCTCCCCATGAAGACGACGACGCTGTTTCTCCGTTCCGACCCAGCCATGGACGTATGCGCGATAGGCGTTAGAGACCCTGCCCGTATGTACGTACGTGGCCGTATTTTCTTTCTTGCACCCTCGCCGTTGTACGTACGTGTACATGCTATGTGCGCGCCTCTACTATGACACGTGCGCGCCTCTACATCTACGACACGTGCGCGCCTCTACATCGACCAGTATGTACGTACACGTTCGCGACCAGAATAACAACGCTACGTACGCTTCGACCAGGTGGGTCCCGACTGTCAGGCACTTCCTTGCGTGCGAAGATGTAGCTGGTGGGTCCCAGTAGTCAGGGGGGGCAAATCGTTTTTTTTGCCCGGACGCACTTCCTTGCGTGCGAAGGTGTAGCTGGTGGGTCCCAGCAATCAGGGGAGAAACGTTTGTTTTCACGAAATATGGTGGCCCGTTCGATGGGTCCCCGCTGTCAGGTGGAGGAATAATTATTTTGCACGTAATAAGGAGGCATTTCCTTGCTGCGGCCGTGGACCCAGCTGTCAGCCTCTCCACGTACAGTCCATGTCCGATGGAAGCCGTTCCTTGACCACGTTGACCACGCCGCGCCGAGAGCACCAGGGCGGTGTATGACGGTGAGGCCTAGGAAGGGGACGACGCGGAGCCGGGGAAGACGCGGTAGTGGATGCCCACGCATAGAGGAGTACGAGGGTTCACTAGTTCGCTGCGGTGTGAGGCTGCCGTCGCCGCAGAATAACAGGGGGTGTGGGTGAGTAGAGGGATGGCCTGGCCAGCGGTGGGAGTAGTAGGGGGCGGTGAGGCCTCCGCCGCATTGCAGCTCGCCACGGGAGGCAGGAGCACGAGGCACGACCGGCGCTGGTTTGGGCGGCTGGAGCAAGATGACCAGAGGTTGAAGAAGCACTACGGCCGTTGATGGACATCCTACGGTCACTGGAGCTAGAATCGAGCATATTGACTAAGTTGACAAAGCCCTCCTTCCCCATCAACTTAGTAGACCCACAAGTCAGCCTGCCACTATACTGGGTCCCAGCTAACAGGGGGAGTATTCATTTTTTTGTGCGTAATAACGAGGCACTTCCTTGCGTGCGAAGATATAGCTGGTGGGTCCGAGCTGTCAGCGGCGGTAACATTTTTTTCGCGAAATACTGAGGCCATTTCGATGGGTCCCTGATGTCAGGTGGACGAATCATTATTTTGCATGTAATAAGGAGGCATTTCCTTGCGTGCGGCCGTGGACCCAGCTGTCGGCCTCTCCACGTACAGTCCACTTCAGATGCATGTCGGTGGTTGACCACGTTGACCAGGCCGCGCCGAGAGCACCAGGGCGGTGGACAACGGCGAGGCCTAGGAAGGGAACGACACGGAGGCAAGGAAGACTTAGCAGTTGTTTCCCGCACGGAGGGGGGTACGACTGAATGAGGGTTTACTGGTTTGTCTGCTGTCGCCTGAGAATAACAGCAGGTGTGGGTGAGCAGAGGGATGGCTAGGCCAGCGATGGGAGTACGGTGGGGTGGTGAGGCCTGCGCGGCAGCACAGCCGGCCGCGGGGAGGAGGGAGCAGGCAGTCCCGCCGGCGCTTGTTTGAGCGGCTGGAGCAGGAAGAGCAGAGATTGAAGAAGCACGACAGCCGTTGGATGGACATCCAACCGTCACTGCTTGTGCGTCAACCTTTTTTTAGGAAGGCCTCAAATCTGTGGAAAACAGCATACAGCCCATCTACCATTATTTCTAATAATTTACAACCCATTTGCTAATTCTTAAGGTTTTTTTTGGAACCCATATTCTTTTTGTTAGCATTACAGCCCATATTGTGGCCACGGTTAAAAAATTATATGAAATTTTGCATATTTTGGTGCGGTCCGAACTGTTTTTAATCCCGAAATTTCGACTCACATTCAAACTGATTTTAAAAATAAATGTATATCAATATAAAATCCAACAAAATCTCCACGCATAAAAATTAATGTAATTTAAAATCTTGAAATGAAAAAAAAATTGAAACTAATTGCCGGTTTGATGTGTTTTAACATGTACATCCCATTTCTCATTACTGATGGGCCATTTTCTCGGCCAGCCGAATGAAAAGCTCTCCTCGTCTTGAAAGATTTGCAGCCCAACAGGCCTGACAAAGCGACTTAATTGGCAAATCACAAAAAAACTGGGCTGTGGCCGTGGACCCAGCTGTCAGCCTCTCCATGTACAGTACTCTTATGATGGAAGTCGTTCCTTGACCACGTTGACCATGCCGCGCGGAGAGCACCACGGCGGTGGACGACGACGAGGCCTAGGAAGGGGACGACGCGGAGCCGGGGAAGACACGACAGTGGAAGCCCGCGCGGAGAGGAGTACGAGGGTTCACTGGTTCGGCTGCAGTGTGAGGCTGCCATCGCCGCAGGGCCTGGCCAGCGGTGGGAATAGTAGGGGGCGGTGAGTCCTCCACGGCAGCACAGCCGGCCACGGGAGGCAGGAGCATGCGGCATGACCGGCACTGCTTTGGGCGGCTGGAGCAAGAAGACCAGAGGTTGAAGAAGCACTACGGCCGTTGGATGGACATCGTACGGTCACTGGAGCTAGAATCGTTCATATTGACTAAGTTGACAAAGCCCTTCGGCCCCGTCAACTTAGTAGGCCCACAAGACAGCCTCCCACCAAGGTGGGTCCCAACTAGCCGGGGGAGTATTCATTTTTTTTGTGCGTAATAAGGAGGCACTTCCGGTTGGTCCAAGCTGACAGCGGGGGGAACGTTTTTTTCGCGAAATACGGTGGCCCGTCCGGTGGGTCCCAGCAGTCAGGGGGAAACGATTTATTTCGCAAAATACTGGTGGCCCGTCCGGTGGGTCCCCGCTGTCAGGTGGAGGAATAATTATTTTCCGCGTAATAAGGAGGCACTTCCTTGCGGCTGCTGTGGACCCAGCTGTGAGCCTCTCCATGTACAGTACTCTTCTGATGGAAGTCGGTCGTTGACCACATTGACCACGCCGCACCGAGAGCACCACGGCGCTAGACGACAGTGAGGCCTAGGAAGGGGACGATGCGGAGCCGGGCCACGAGAGGCAGGAGAAGGCGGCACAATCGGCGCTACTTTGGGCGGCTGGAGCAAGAAGACCAGAGGTTGAAGAAGTCGTATGGCCGTTGGATGGACATCATACGGTCACTGGAATATTGACTAAGTTGACAAAGCCCTCCGCCCCCGTCAACTTAGTAGGCCCACAAGTCAGCCCAACAATATGGTGGGTCCCAGCTAGCAGGGGGTATTCATTTTCTTGGGCATAATAAGGAGGCACTTCCTTGCGTGCAAAGATATAGCTGGTGGGTCCGACCTGTCAGCGGGGGGAACATTTTTTTTTTGCGAAATACAGAGGCCCTTCCTGTGGGTCCTAGCTGTTAGGTGGAGGAATCATTATTTTGCGCGTAATAAGGAGGCATTTCCTTGCGTGTGGCCATGGACCCAATTGTCAGCCTCTCCACGTACAGTCCACTTCCGATGGATGTCATTCATTGACCACGTTGACCAGGTCGCGCCGAGAGCACCAGGGAGGTGGACGACAGCGAGGCCTAGGAAGGGAACGACACAGAGCCAGGGAATACTCGGCAGTTGTTTCCCACGCGGAGGAGTACAAGGGTTTACTGGTTCGTCTGCCATCGCCGGACAATAACAGCATGTGTGGGTGAGTAGAGGGATGTTTAGGCCAGCGATGGGAGTACGACGGGGCCGTGAGGCCTGCGCGATAGCATAGCCGGTCGTGGGAGGAGGGAGCAGGCAGTCCCGTCGGCGCTTGTTTGAGCGGCTGGAGCATGAAGAGGAGAGATTGAAGAAGCATAACAGCCGTTGGATGGATATCCAACAGTCACTACTCTCGTGTGTTGACTAAGTTGACAGGGCGTTGCGTGTGTGTCAACCTTTTTTTATGAAAGCATATGCGTCAACCTGTAGTAGGCGCACAAGTCAGCCTCAAATCTGTGGAAAATAGCATATAGCCCATCTGCCATTATTTCTAATAATGTACAACCCATTTGCTAATTCTTAAGTTTTTTTTGGAGCCCATCTTCTTTTTGTTAGCATTACACCCCATATTGTGGCCACGGTTAAAAAGTATACAAAATTTTGCATATTTTGGTGCGGTCAACTATTTTTAATCCAGAAATATCGATTCACATTCAAACTATTTTGAAAAATAATTTATATAAATATAAAATCAAAATAATTGTGCACGCATACAAATCAATGGAATTTAAGATCTTGTAATGAAAAAAAAATGAAACTAATTCCTGGTTTGATGTATTTTAAAAATGTACAAGCCATTTCTGGGCAAACCGAATGAAACTCTCCTCCTCTTGAAACATTTGCAGCCCAGCAGGGCTGATAAAGCAAGTAGGCCTTGTTTGGGTATTTCTTTTAAAAAATAGAACTGGGCTAGCCATTTTCAGCAAGAAAAAACACAACTGGGCTCATGATGTGGTAAACATAAATAAAACCCTGGCTAGACGGGTCACAACCCCTGCACAGCCTCGTTGTTACCCTGATCCGTCGCTAAAACTAGTATAAATAACAACTGCTTGTTCCTCATTGTCTCAAAAAAATTGCTTGTTCCTCAAAAAAAACTGCACGACTTGCTGGGTCCCTGGTGTCAGCCACTCGTAGTGTAATTCTCTCGTTTATTGACTACGTTGACGATGGCGTGAGCCCCAGATGTCCAACCATTAGGAGGAACCATATTTTTGGGCTTGTACTATAGAGGCACTTGCTTGCGTACTGCCATGACGCTGGTGGGTCCCTACTGTCATCCTCTCCACGTACAGTCATCTCCTTGTTCCTCTCGATTGTTGACGACGTTGACAACGCAAGAGAGCAGCGCACCGCGCACGGCGAGCGAACCAAGGCCGCAAGGCGGAGGACGACGGCGAGGCCTCGGACGGAATGAACAGGAGCCGTTGAAGATGTGCCGGTCTAGTTGCAGGCGGAGGGGAGTACGAGGGTTGACTAGTGGGGGTGGTGGGGGCTAGTCACTTGGCTTCTATAATGCATAGTGAGCTCAAGCAGCCGGTGTGAGTGATGTTATTTCCCTTGGTTGTGATTTGTTACAATATTTTACTCTAAATTAAACGAATGGCAAGCCATTTGCCTTGTTTCAAAGAAAATATGACAGTCACAGCCGAGTTGAAAAGGGCAGGAGCATCTAACTCTAGCTTACAAAATGTACAAAAGCACGAGGATTGATTGTTCATCAGGTTTACAAAAAACAGATTGAAAAGGGCAACAACATCTAACTTCGGCACTGTTTTCGGCAGTCACAGTCAAATGGATCAGTCAGGTCCATAGAATGAACATCCTGCATCGTAAAATTTACTAGATTATGACCACAATATGTTGTAAATAGAAGACCGGCACGTTCAGAAGCTCTTTTGCCCACCTAAAACTCCTTTTTTTGCTCTTCGACATACCCATCCGTCAAAACCATGCTGCTGATAAACTTAAGCCTGATGGACAATAGTAACCTCGCATTCAGCAGGAAGAATGTGACAAATCTTGTGTTTGCACGGTTGGCTACATATCGTTCTAGCGTTATTGTCTTCAATCGAATCTCATGAGAAGTGAGAAAATCCCGATGCTTACGAATCCACCGATTGGTTATAACTTTCTTACCCCGTCCTGTTGCCTAAACAGACATGAAAATTGAAAATAGTTAAGGTCTAAAAGAAGAGTGTCGAAAGAGCAACAACTGAACGGTTAATTCTAGTACACTATATGCGGGCTTCCAATGTGCGTGAAATTATCACCTTTATATACAACTTCTCTAGACATGGAAAGCATTGCAGCAAGACAATAACCTTGTTCAGATCAAAACTATTCATTTGGATATATAAGATCTTGACAGAATCCAGCACCATTGATAGGCCATCCATGGAGAAACTCTTCATTGAGCATAGAACATAATATTAGTACAAAATGTGTAGTCCAAGATGATATATAAATTATGCACAGAAATTTAAAATGCAGCATATGGTTACAAGTGTAGATGATAATATAAAGTACCTGAAGAACTGTGGAGCCAAACACCATATTGAAATGCGCACAGAGATCATGTATTACACCCAAGGTCTCCAGTTTAGGCGCAGAGAGGACGGTTATTTGCAACGGTGAATAACTAGAATCAAGGATCAACCTTTGAAGTGAAGGGGCATCTTGAATGATGAGCTTCCTTCCGTCAAAAGAAATTCCAATTCTTACAAGGTTAGGCGACTTTATTTGGAGACAACCGATTCTAACTGTGAAAACAAGCACCAAGCACTCCAGCGCAGGGCAACTGGAGTGGATGATGATGTGCAATGAGGCCTCCGATATACAAACCCGAACAAGTGAAAGTTTCTTCAGAAATGGGAGTCGAAGGTTTAGTACCAGATTGTCTAGAAGGTAGCACAGTGCAAAGGTGGCAGTGTGGAGAGAGGAGGAAAACTGCGAGATGGACATCGGTGCTGAGGGCACAAGTTCATGGCGTTCTGTATGTGGTATGTGATTTCCAGGGGAATAGTAGAACTCAAGCAGCTGTAGTTCTGTGAATTCAGGGGATTTCAGCTAGGCGTCCACCATGCAGGGCATGGTATGCTTGCTCAGGTAGCATGACGGGATGTAGAGGCTTTGAACGGAGCCCTGGTGGGAGGAGATGATGGCTCTGGGGATTTCAAAATCATTGAAGAGAGATAGCTGACGACAGTCGAGATTAAGGGGCACGGCGCGCCATAGAGGGCGCCACCGAATTGAGAGGACTTGGGTGCGGCAGCAATCCTTGGTGGGGAGAAGCGAGATGATCTCCCCAAGGACCGCGTCCAGGAGAACGCTAATGCGGTCCACCCGAGATTCTACGGGTTCCTGGGATCCGGTGGGGGCGGGGTCGCCGCTTCTCCCCGCGCTGCCGGGTGCGGGATCTACAACAGGCGTCCCCGCTGGCGGGAGCCTCATCTTCTTGGCGCTGGGGTCAGCCGACTCCATTTTCCTCGAGGGCATCGTGTCGCACTCACGGATTTGAGCAGAGTAACGAATGACGAGCCTAGTTGTAGTGCGAGCAAAGAAGAAGGGGAGCTGGGGGTTTTCTGTAGGAGTGAGGAAGAAGGGGAACTGGGGTTTTCTGTAGGAGTGAGGAAGAAGGGGAGCTGGGGTTTTTTGTAGGAGTGAGGTGAGGAATTTGGGGGTACGAGTGGAGCGAGCTGACGTGAGGTGGGTGGGAGCGAGGAGGAAGAAGAGCACCCAGGTTTTTTTGTGGGGGAGGCGGTGTGCTGGGTGTGGGTAGCGCCTTTTGAATTGATTTTACTATTTACTAGTGTGGATTGGCTGTTTTGTCTTGGGCCCAGAGAAACAATTACTACTAGTACAGTGGAGACACTCTACAGCTACCCAGAAAACCAATTACTACTAGTACAGTGGAGACACTCTACCGCTTCTGGCTCCTCCTAGGTCATTGAAATGTCTCCCTCTACTGAATGCCGTTATACTTTTGTTCACCGACATGCGGGCCATGCAGCGTGCGGGCCCAAATGCCAGCCACCAAATTAGCAGGCAGTATGCAGGCGGAGAGTCACCCCGGTCGTAGCACGGCAGTAATGAGCTGTCGTATCACAAAACCCCACCTCCCCGCAGTCTAAGTTTGACGGACGAAGAAACCATCATTTCACTCCTTGCTGAATCCCCTTCTCCCTCATCGTCTTCAAGAAAGGCAACACTCGCATCTGCCACCGTTCTTCTCTCCCAGCGAAGGGAAGGTAAGCGGATCCGTGATGTTGGTATATTTTCATTCAGAGAAAAAAAAGAACTTTTGCAAAGCAGTAACCGATCCTCACTCTCTTTTTTGTTTCATTGTCATTGCGATTGTGTTTTCCTTTCAGTGGTCTCCTAGTATTCGTTAGTTTCATGATGGACCAAGGAGAACCAGGCAAAGATCTGCCGATATTGGAGCAGACGCGGGAGGATGATCCCCACAAGACAGAGAGCTCCAAGAAGATGGAGGCAACCACCGAGCCGACCCCAGATACGCTCACGGCCACTACTGAGATGGTCAACGCCCCGTTTGAGGTTACAGCCCCCGTGGCATTGCAGGAGTAGTTTTCCCCCTTCGAGGATGTGTCCCCACCCGCTGAGCTGCCCAAGGTGATTTCCTTCTTTGCCGATCTCGATTGTGGTTTTTCATCTAAGTATGTGGTGATTTTTTTTAGAAAAGGAAGTATGCGGTGATTAATAATGCAAAATTTTATTAGCTTCGATGCCATGCTATACATAGTGGTTTAAATAACTTGTGGTTCTTATACTGAAAAGTAATTCAGAATTTGTTTCTGTTTCAATTAGAGCCCTGATGCAGACAAGGATTGTGTGGTTGTGCATGTCACTCTCTATGAGGTGAACGACCTGAATATACGCACGGGGAAAACGGAGTTCTTAGGCTGTTGGATCCTGGAAGCCATTTGCAGTTATACCAATGAAGAGTTGTATTCCAGCCTCACTGTTGTCAGGCGTGTTGTCCAGGGTCTACTGAAGCACAAGAAGTTCAAAGCTACTCCTTGGTTTGTGAGGCATACTGTTCTTGTCAAGCTTACGCAGGAAGATGACGTGGCATGCCTCCACAAACAAGTTTGTCAGTGGCAAGGCCACAAGGTTGTTTTCATGAAGGTTCACAGGATTGAGCTGCTGCGGGACGTCCTCGATGATGTTCATGGCAAGGTCCATCTTGTGTCCAGCGCAAATTAGATCGAAGCATGAAATAGTTGCCCCAGCTAGTGTTTAATAGTAGTTTGGATTGTGTCTAATTATCCGAACCTTGCATGTTATCGACCCCTCTGGGGCTAGTGCTCTATTTGAATCCGTCTATGGGAACTGCTGCTACTTTTGTGTGCCCGTGAATCATGTGAGAACCATCGTAGTTGTTGCCGAAACAGATGCATCCTCACTAGTTTTTTCATGAATATGGCATGGTAAGACATAAGTTGTCATGGTTTATCATACGAGCAGTGTGTGTTTTGATGAAATAGAGCACTCGTTTGAGAATCGTGCGCCGACGTATACATAAGTACTTGTAAACACTGTTGGTGCTACCCCACTTGTAAGCAGTTGTGCAAAACACGGCACATTGGCTCAGCTCGCTTCAACATTAGGCTATCGACCAGCTAACAATCAACAATCTGTTGTCTGACATATAAGCAACTACTACCTCCAGCCTGGTTTATTAGTCCCCTTTGTAATTTGTGCTAAACTTTGACCAAAGATTTAACTGACAAAATGTTCATGCATGCCAACAAAAATTATATCGTTGGATTCGTATTTGAACATATTTTGTAATGATATAATTTTTATTGACATGCATGAAAGTTTTGTTAGTTAAATTTATGGTCAAAATTTGGCACAGATTACAATGGGGACCAATAAACCAGGACGGAGGTAGTACTATGTATCTTGTTACAGTGGTTCATGCAGTTAATTGAGGCCACAATGTAATAAATTCCAAACGTTCACACGCTAGTCCAGCGCTCATGTGGAACACTCACAATTAAACTCGTCTTCATAAAAATCTTGAAAAGCATAAGTTAAGCAATTTTATACATCTCAATGATTCATAGAACATAACAAACATATACTAGTTCACAGCAAAAGACAAAGTTGTGAGAAGGTTTACAAATCAGGAAAAAACAAGCAAGGCTTCTCTGAGCAAAGGGCCTCCCGGCAGGCTTAAATTTCCTGGAGTTCACTCTGGTTTTTTCTTGTTGCCACCATCCAGGGTTAGGTTCTCTCATTCCAGAATAACCAATTATAATTGTGGTCTCAACTGGAATGCTGAACTGAACCATGCAGTGTACTGACCAGCTGAAATGCTTGTGCATTCCACTAAATTTAAGCACCGCTATTTGCAGAAATAAGCAGACCACAATGCCTCTTGTCCGCGCACCTGTCCAAAAAACCGCCGTGCAGCCGTGCCATCTAGTCCTCGGTCCGTGGATGAACTGGTAGAAAGTGCATTCCGGACTAGGATGCAGTTGTTTTCGCTCGTCCCTGCACTACAATCAGGAAGTAAAACGTACGAATCAGCTTCTTTTAGATTGCGTTGGTCATTCTACCTTAGTTACTACCAATGTAGGGATACCTTGAAGATGGGAGGTTAGATGACGGCAACAAGGGATAGCCATCTCATTTTGCGCAGTTGTACTAAAACTGAGGTGTGTGCTTTTGATTGTGCGGATAGAAATGATACCGAGACAGACATCCCGAAACGATATGGAGACAGACATCCCTGTTTGCGCAAATATGAAATACGGTTATTTAAACAGTGACACATATTACTACTTTCCCCCGTTTCCTCTTAGAACCAAGCCCTAGATTCATGCTACAGCTTTCCCACTTTCTTCCCTGTTTGAACCAACGCTTTGAGTTCACTGTATGAACTAGCTTTACTTCTAATAATAGTAGAAGTCTAGATGGCTTTGCAACAGCGGACAGAAGTAGAAAAGGATCCACACGAAGGGAGAAGAGCTGGGCCAGTAGAGCAAGGCAGGTTTCGAAGGAATATATACCTGAGGGTCGTCGGCATGTGGCAAAGACGGCGTCGGGAGGCCGCATCTTGGCCACAATACCGCAGGGAGGAAGAAGGGGTCGGAGGCCCTCCCGAGCCGGCGCTCTCTCGGAGAGAACGGCACGGGCGCCGATCGGGACGCGCGGGCAGCCGTTGGTCTCCTCCCTCGCCGCCGCCGACAGCGTGAACGATGCACCTACACCCCCTACCCCGGTCGAGGTTGTCCGGCCATATTTGTGACCAGCCGTGAGCTGAGAGAGAGAGAGTGTGGCCACCTATGTCTTGCTTAGATCTGGAGATCATGAGAGAGTGAACGAGAGGAACCCTAGTAAAGCAAGTGCTAAGGCTCCTGCTTTTATATATAGTGGAGTGATTTTGTTGTACCGGCTTCAAAAAAATGCGCTCCTACGTGTACCCGCTAGTGGGTGTGAGAGAACTAGTCCGTGAGTGCACCGCTTATCTTCGTGAGAGTACAATATATACTATGCCCAAAGAACGTTCGCCGCAAGAGTAATAGTATAAGTGTGTGACGTGTGAGCTAAAATAAAATGTGCGCGTCGTCTTTTGTTTTTTAGAAGTTCTGAGGGTAGGGTGTGAAGAGCACATATGTGCGTGATGTCTACCTACATGTAGAGGATGGGTGTGACGTGCAAGTCTGCGAGAGGACTCGGGGGAGTCGTGACTCGTGAGGGTGTGTGTGCGTGAGAGAGAGGGGGCACGTATCAATGCAATGCATGTGTCCATAAATCATTATCCAACAAACGTTCGCCACAAGCCTTTTCCTGACGAACGCCGTAAGAACCGTTAGATCGGCATCCGACAGTGTCAGTTTTGCCATGTCATTTAACAGAACAACCACTCCTCCTACACACAAATCTTCCACGTGAGTGTTAGCAACTGCCGTATGCTCCCTCCATTCCGAAATGCAGTGCATATAGCTTTATTGAAAATTAGAACCTCGCAAACTTTTACTGAGTTTTTGTGTACCAAATTGCACATGTAGAATACCCTATATATATCATTTCATTCATCTTCGATAGGTAACTATAAAGATGGGTGAGGAGTCTACAAAGAAAGACCATCGTATCACCCGCAGCAATTTCAACCATCCTTTAGTGTCGAGGAATGTCATAGGAACTCTATATGATATGATTTTTATAGGATTTTTTCCTTTAGAGCCAATTGGTTCATAGGAATAGATTCATATACTCTACATTTCAAAGGAAATAAACATGATATCATTTCTATAGCTTTAGAGCCACTTGGTTCATATGAATGGATTCCTATACTCCCTTAATTTCAAAGGAAAATAAACATTAGTGTATATTCAATAGAAAAGTTCCTATGATATGAACCAAATTACATCTCTTTACTAATCCCTCCTCATAGGAATTGTGATACATGTCATCTCTAGATTCAATAGAAAAGTTCCTATGATGTGAACCAAATGACATCTCTTTTCCAATCCCTACTCATAGGAATTGAGATGCTCCATGTCATCTCTTTCCCTACAACTTCCACGTATGCATCTTCTATTCCTAAATAGATAGTACAACCCACTAGTAGCTTTTTTCCAAAACATGCAACTATGGCACAAGAACTATATAGTGTGCCAATAACTTTGAAAGATGGTCGCTGGATGAAGCTAACCCGACAGTGCAGAGATGGGTAAATCAAAGCACTACTGGCCATTGGATATCATCAACATTCCACCAGATCTGCCACATGTACAATTTAGAAGACTCCATGGTTGAACTTAAGCATAATGCACAAACCTCAAAACACAAGCACTTCTCCTTTGTTCTAGAATCTTCTATATCATAATTGATTATTTTTTTCTAAATGAATTGCCATTATTTGTTTTTTACTTTATGATTTACAATGCACAACCCCATGAATCTTAACATTTTTATAAAACTAATTGATTTTGAATGAGATGAACTATAAGAACTAAACGAACATCTACATCATGCATATATGACTCAAAGCTTTACATGCTATAGTGTGTATTTATTCATAATTTGGTTTCGAAATCTCATGTGTTCAATACATGTGTACCTTACTAGTTTTGAGTAGAGTAGCAAATTTCACGCGGCCCCGGGTATATCAAAATGCAGGTCCCATGCATCATTGCCTTTCAGTTGAACCTACGTCCACAATTTTATGTACGTGCTATATCTCCACTGGTCCCCGAACCCAAAATGCTGCCTCGTTCCCGTAAAACCAAGCGGCCCACACATATTTAAGGCGTCGACTCGAACCCGTTTAGTACAACATGGCCCCGCGCACTATAGTACCTCCTACAAACCCTACCACCGCACTCATCATCGGTTTTCTTCAAGAGGACGAGGGAGAAGCCGATTTGTAGTGGAGGCGCTTTCAAAAAAAGGATCTGTAGTGGAGACCCTTACCATAGGGTGCCCTAGGTAGCTGCCGCACGCATCATTGTTTTCTCTTTTCTTTATGCTCTTGCGCGCTAGAGTGAAATGATGGTTGCTTCGTCCGTCTAGCTTAATGTGGGAAAGGTGGGGCTTTGTGATTTGACCCCTAATTGCTCATTTTCTACTACTGCGGTGCTACGACCGGGGTGCCTCCAATTCCAACCGCTGCTCCGAACTGTAATTTGGTGCATCGCACGTGGAACAAGACGGTGGATGAGCCACATGTCTGCCAAAGGGGTCCTGTTAAGTGTGTCGTCATTTCGTGTGCGGACTGACCCTGCTTGAGTTGCTACACCAACACGACAGGAGCAGCCTACCACTTGGTTTTGCTCCTTGGTGAATACCGACTATATTGACCTAAAAAGATATGTGCTGAACTACCCTCTCCGTCTCGGTTTTTTATTTGTAGGCGTCTCGGTTTATAGGGCCTGCACGTAGTTCTAGGTCATCCATTTGACTAACTAAATATGAGTTATTATGTCACAAAAAGTATATCATTGGATTCTTATTGGTTGATATGTGAAGAAATAAGAAACGAGGTAGAAGTTAATGCACCGTGCCTTAGTATTGTGGGATTATTTGGTTTTCGTAAGAGCGTGCCTTTGGTTGCAAGGGTGGTCATGAATGGGTTGGGATCGTTCAGAAAATAGACATGTTTGGTTATAAAGCACATGAATGGTTCGAGTCAAAAAAAGAGAATATGCCTTGAAGATGTTGAACTATTCCACCCAACCAAATCGGTCGAATCAAATGGCCACCCTTTGCATGCATGACTATGTGAGCATGACTAGTGGTCCCATCTTAAATAATTAGCTCATCTCTTATATTCAGCCAAACACATGAATTGAATAGTTCAATCCCAAAAAAATTTAATGGTCCCAATCCATTAAATCGAGGGCGGGGCTTTTCCTGCCCGGTAGGCGGCGGGACAGTTCCGCCTAGTCGGTTCGAAAGAGACGCGAGAAGACGAGGGAGTAGGCTGCTGCAAACGTAGGGCTGTGTGATTTGATAGCGAGTTACTGCTGGGCAGGTGGGGCCCCGTGATTTGACTTGCCATTATCATTTTAACTGCGGCGCTACGACCGGCGTGAGTCTCCCGATTCCTGACCACCTCCATACAGGTGTCTCTCCCAATGCTCCACCATGTAGTAGTACGTAGAGGCTGGCCCTTGCATGAGAGCCCACTTCTCCACTTTTTCCTTGCCTCTCTTTCCTCCACATATGCAAAAATGCCATGTAAAGCGCACTATTATACTTACTTGCTCCTACAGATGCTTAAGCTTGCCACATAGGCATAAAGTCTGATGTGGCAAGTTAATCAAGAAGAGAGAGACTAGTTTGGTGACCCCAGGAAGAAATGGTGCTAAGCGCGTGTACCTAGGTGAAAAGACAATTTTGAGTCTATAGCTAATTAAATGAAGCAAACTTAGCAACACCATTTCATTGGAAGAGGTCACTCCTTGGCAAATGCAATAAATACTAGTACTCCCTGTGTCCCATTATATAAGAACGTTTTTAACACTACACTAGCTAGTGTCAAAAACGTTCTTATATTATGGGACGGAGGGAGTACGAAGAAAGAGATAGAGAGGAGTAAAAAAATACACTTATAGCCAACCTTGTTGTAGTATGAGTGACTAAGTGATGACTATGTATGGCATGCCAACATCAGATAGCCTAATGCACCATGTTAAATCTCCAAGGGTGCGACCACGCGAGCGACGCGACGGTCGTGGTAGGCGCGACCATGATACGGGCTGCTGGCAGCCCTTGGATCTGAGATCAAACGGTCGCATGCTAAGTTGCTGAAAAATTTAAGAATAACCCTCCAGGATAGGATATTCACCCATAGGTCTAGAATCACGCCATGCAACCGTTCAATCTCAGATCCAAGGGCTCTCGGAAGCCCGTATCATGGGAGAATGGAAAGCCACTACCCTGCCGTTCGCACGCTGGCAGTTCGCTCCTACTCTTTCCCGCACATCCTTTAATACTACGGCGGTTCGCTCCTAGTCGTCCCGTCCATTCACATTACGGCAGTTCCACTAATCCTAACCCTCCTCCCAAATCCATGGCATCCCAAATCTCCCCAATCGGCGGTGAGTACAAGGTTAGAACCATCACCTGCGATGAGTTCGACGTCATCTACACCCGTAGTTCTGCGATGGTGAAAGGATGCCTTTCTTGCTTCAGACGCATGTCGAAAACTCACATGATGAGTGGGTCACTGGGCTAGATGTTGAGTACACCACAGTCGTGGGACGAGAGAAGGATCTAAAGGACGAAGAGAGGAAGAAGCCCGCCGTGATCCAGGTTTGCGTACATAACGTTTGCTTGGTCTACCACATATGCCATGCCGACATTGAGTGCCAGGATTTTAAGAACTTCCTCGATGACAAAATAGTCAATCCATCCATAGTGGAGTACTACTATACAAAAGTATACATTTTTAAAAGGCTAGCGTACTGTTAATCATATATATATAGCCAGTTAAATTCTCAACCTAGAATGACGTGCATGCCATGTAGTAAACCAATCCGGAGGAAGTATAGTACTCCCTCCGTCCAGGTGCATAGGGCGTCTAATGAAAATTTATTATTCCAAATATATAAGTCACCATGCATGGAAGGAGTAAAAATGAGGTGATTTTACCCAGCGATCGGCGGGGGAGCATGGCCTGTCATGCGGTCCACATGTCATGATGTACCAAGGCGATGCACGTGTCCCTCTTGAGGTAGAAGCAATACTAGTACGTGGTTTGAGATGATGTCGAACCGAAGTGTGAAATAATGGTTGCTTCGTCCGTCTGGGAAGGTGCGGCATTGTGATTTGACGTCTCATTGCTCATTACTAACACTGGGCCGATACAAGTGGGGTGCGTCCCCCCTGCTGTTCTGCATTATTTGGTGCTTGACACGTCGACCCGGTTGCTATATGTCCCACATGTCGGCGACAGGAAGTACAGAATTCATGAAAGGGAGTGTCGACGGAGGAGTATACTACAGAATTCATGAAAGGGAGCGACTTAGTTTTGGAAAAATCTATTTTGACGGGGTACGTACCCACTAGGGTTTATAGGGCTCATCTAAAAAACATTCGTTTTTCCATTTGATAAGTCTCAATTCTAGTACTCCCTCCGTCTAGGTGAGTAAGTCATCTTAGGTTGTGCACCATGACCAAGGAGGAGGAGAAAATGAGAGAACTTAATGTTCATTTGCTAATTAATAGCATTGCATGCAATGAACTAACCACTGCATGTCGTGTTTGGTAGTCTCAAGTCATTAAAAGCATGCACACCCCACATCTCTTATTGGTTGATATGTCAAGAAACAAGAAACGAGGTAGAATTTAATGCACCGCGCCTAAGTGTTTTGGGATTATTTGGTTTTCGTAAGATGACTTACACACCTAGACGGAGGGAGTACTATACTAGTAGTAGTACCATTACATGTTGGATTTCGAGGTGCGTTAGATCACCCGACGCAAGCAGTGTCAAGAGGAAACTAACCAATGCATGTATAAGTTCATGGAAATTTAGTGGTCATTCATGCATTCATTCTAATTAATGCCTCGGTAAACATAACTTCTTGAGAAAAACGAACGTATTGTGCAAACTACGAAATTAATTCGACCACTCACCGTCTACGTTGGTTGGAGACATTTTGAAATTGAGCCATAAACTGGAAAGGAGGGAGTAGTAACTTTTGTCTTGATTACTATGTGTGGCCTTGTATAGATGAAAAATGTTTTTTATAGTGGCCTTTTATAAGTAAATAGAGGGACTACTAACCAAAGTATGTAGTAGGGACGAGGAGTAAACGGAGGGAGTAGTAAAATTTTCTCCTCGTGCTGCGAGCCACCGCGCGCGTGGGCGAGGGAGCGGGCGTAAAGGCATACAGTGGTACTCCAGCTTCACCTCATCCTGCGAGCCACCATGCCCGTGGGCAGGGGAGATGGCGTACTAAGCAAGCTTATCCTCGTTCTGCGAGTTGACGGGACACATCAAAAGTACTCCAGTGTATAGAGCCTTGCCTCTAAGGTAGGCCCCACATGGTTTGCCTCTTTTTTTAATTTAACATAACGCGTCAAGTCACAATTTGTTTGTTCACCCGTGGTAGACGGTCCTACCTCCACCAAGTGCACAACGAGTACACGTGCCAAATTACCACGTGGGCTGCCTTTTTCGTACAGAAATGAGCTCCACCGTGTACCCGCGCGGGTGTGGTTGGGAAAGAGACAGGAGTACATGCACCGTGCGTGCACATCTTCTCTTCGTGCACGTCCCCCACCTACGTGGGTGTGTGTGAGAGAGATACAAACCTAGACATAATGCGCCGTCCATCCCCATGCCTCCGCCCAGCCCGACCACCAGTCACCACCACGGCACCACGCCCCACTCCTCCTCACCTTATCTCTCATATTTCTCCCTCCATTTTTATATACAAGGGGCCACTATCAAAATTACAATTTGCAGATATACAAGGCCACTAACACTAATTGATGCAATATTAACGGTGTTTGCCTCGTGGTACTAGCAAAGGAGGACATTAATTATCCCTTGCATGCATGCGGGAGTTTGTAAAAAATGCATCTTGATGTTCCGTGCAATGCATGGGCATCTTGCTAGTCCATGAAAACAACACATGGCAAAATTCCACGGCGAACGAGGGATTTGAATCTGTTGGGAGGGGTTGTTTGGATCTTGCCCGGGGTAGCCAAAATATTGGTGACCCTTTTGTCCACCGGTGCCTTTGCCACCGATGAACGAGGAACGGCGTGCTCATGCTGTCATGCATCCTCCAGCACGCATGTTGGAGACGAGCTCGCACGAGCTGTGTTTTTTTGTCCCACAACACCACCCGAGCCGCATGCAGACCGACCGGCGACCCGCAAATTACGCCATCCAACCGTAGCCGCACACATTATGACAGCAACTCAACCAACCGGACGAAATTCACGCAAACACGTAGACAAACTGATACTCATTCACGCAACCACCAGAGTATTTCATATAAACAACAATGGAAATCATATAAAATACCGGATTTTCACACAAACATGATGGATTTCATTACATTCAAATGAACTACGCGGTGCTAGTTCTGGACAGCACAGGTATATAATACATGGCCTAAATGGTCGCCCGCCGATCGATTTGTGTTCCTCATGTCTGGCAGCACGATCACCGGACTGCCGGGAGCCCCGGAGGTATATGCTTCAGCGCAAAGGACAGCTTGCTTCCCCACTGCCCAACTGATATCATTGGCTGGTGCCGAAGATGATGGTGGCCGGCACCAGTTCAAGTTCATCACCGGCCACTACTTAGCCATGGCCGGCACTGGCTCGAGTTCATCCTAACATTGACCTCTTCTGTGGAGCCCATGCGGGGTCGACGAAGGTCCTAGCAACAAAAGGATCCGGCAAGACACCTGCTGTGTACGCCGGCGTCGCCTCCGCGGTGGCCTTCATGGGACCCAAGCGGTGGCGGCCTCCCGTGTTCTACTTCTCCTCGATGATGGCAGCGGACGCGGAGGCGCTGGCCACTGACTCGTCGCTCTCTGCGCACCCGGCTTCTGTCGTTGCTTGCATGGCGCGGCAGCCGGCATGGGAGTCTCGGCCACAGAAACGAGAGACGCGGTACGAGGCAGCGGCGTGGACGGCAGCAACGACGCCCGTGCGCCGCTCCTCGTCGAGCTGGCCTGGAGCGGCGAGTTGCTGAACCGCGCGCCAGCTTGGGGCGGCAACTGGCTCCGTCGGGCGAGGGGAGGGAGGTGGATCAGCAAGCTGCATAGCTCGTATCCGGTGGGCTACCCAGCCGGCTTGGATGCGGAATAACTACTCTTCGTAAGCCATTGTAAGAGTGGACAAAATGGTGGAGGAGATAGGGGAGCGGCGGAGGTGTGCGATTCTTGGTCGGCGTTTGGCCTCATTTAAATAGGAGATTAAATAGACGGCAGACGGGAGGAGCTCGGCCGGCGTTGCGTTTAATGCCGGTCTGGTCATGAACGGACGTGTGTCCAGAGTGGGTTTCTCGGCTTCCACACGGGCGGGTTTCATGGAGGCGTTTGAATGCGGCACGGAGGCGTGTTCAGTCGGGCGTGCCGCGAGTGGCGCCCTCGACTCTGACCTAGGACACCGCACCATTCTTCCACTGACGTGTGGGCTCTTTGGGTGCATGGACTGCATGTCAGTGACCCAACGCAGGCAGCGCACAGCAGAGGAACCTTTGGTGCGCCAGGGCGGTCAAAAGCGGGCATTTCATAAACTGATGATTGTTCATTGAGTGTGACGTCATCTTTTTCATGTAGTTAAGCGTGTGTCTTGCGTCGTGTGTTGTGTGCATGCAGGCGTGCGAGTGTTGCATGCGTGCAAGGGTGCGTTTCAGTGTTGCATGAATGGGTGCGTACGTGCAAGGGTGCGTTTCAGTGTTGCATGCATGGGTGCGTACGTGCGTGTGTTCGTGAGTGCATGCGTACGTGTCAGTGTTGCACGCCAGCATGCGTGCATGTGTATGTTATGTGTACATGTCAATGTTGCATGCCTACATACGTGTGTGTCTTGCGTGCGTGCATGTGTACGTGCGGGGTGAGGCTACACGTCAGTCGACTGACTTTTTCATCTCTGGTCATTAGATTTTCCAGCCGTTGGATACGAAATCAAGGGCCT